>NW_026294617.1:7353445-7393445 GCF_007827085.1 Peromyscus californicus insignis | reverse complement strand
ATAAATATTTGATGACTTTTGTAAAGTATGAAAAGAAAAATATAGTTTTGAAATAATAAAAATATAGATGAATGAACCTATAATGGATGATTTCCAATTCTGTATTTTAAAACACCACATTATAATAAAAACATAAAAAAATTCATTGTGGCCCAGTTGCAGCTGGGGTCTGTGCTGAAGTCTGTGGCTGAGGTTGCCACTAGGGCCCACACAGAGGCCCAGGATCTGGGCTGGAGCCTGTGGCTTTGTTGGAGTCTGAGAGCCATGCCACAGCAGGGACCATATAGAAATGGGTAGCCTGTGCTGCCACCCTGGGCCATGGGGTTATCCAGGTCCAGGCTGCTGTCGAAGGTCATGTCTGGGTCCATGGCCCTATAACGGCCAGAGTCAGGGTGGTGTATTCTCGAATATTATTAATGGACCAGCCTTAGTAATATTCTTCCCAGGGGCCCAGAGAAATTACGAATGGTGAGGATTGTTTTCAGGAAAAGAATCTAAGTACACCATGCTCTTTGTCCATTTACTTTATTCCTCTATGACAAAATTCTATCTATACAGCCTCAGCTCCGTCCTCACATTCAGCTCCTCTCTGTGCCCCCTTTTCCTGTTCTAATAGTTTTAGTAAGCTCCTATGCTTTTGACCTCATCTTCGTCCTCTGTTCCTTCATCCTCCATCTTTCTTTCCTTGTTCCTTACTTTACCCCTGGCTCTGAGAAAACGCTACAAGAGATCTTCCATACCATCTGCTGAATCTCTGCCTTTCTCTCTTTTCTCTGGCCATGTGACTCTGTCTACTCTCTACAGAGAAACTGCCTTGTTCTTCCTCTCCTCACCAACTCTCTGTCTTAGGAATTCTGCCTCACTCTTCACTCCACCTGGATATGCAAAAACCTCCTTTGTTCTCAGTCAGTTGCTCTGGAATGCACTAGGCCTGAAGACAAGGGATAGACTGAGCTTTATTTGCACAAGAAACAAAACTATGCATCTACAGCCTGCTTGTCTCCTAGGCTCTGCAGGGGGTTAGTTATCTAGAGAGAGGATCAGCATCTGAGAAGCTTACACTGTTTGTCAATATGGTCTAGTAGTAGATGGGCCCACAGAATTTCATAGCAGAAGAAATATTAATAACTGAATAACACCAAATATTCCATGATAAATGGCTTCCTCTAGAAAAATACCTTGAAATTTCTAGGTATCGCTTTAATACACAGCTGAATCTCTATAATATATTCCTGAGGCCCACAAGAGCATATGTGGCTCCTGTTGCCACCAAGGGCCACGATACCCAGGGTCAGATTAGCTACCTAAATCCAGGTTGGTGTCTCAGGGCCAGGATGCATGCAGATCTGAATGGCCTGTGCTATTTAATGTCATGGTGACGTCTGGCCAGAGCTGCAGCTGAGGGCCACGACAGGGTTCTGTGCTGATGTCCGAGGCTCCTGTTACCATCGAAGGCCATGCAGACAACCTAGATCGAGGCACATGTTGGTGTCTGAGAGCCACACTGCCACTGAGGCCTGTGCCGATCTGAGTGGCCTGCACTGCCACCTCGGGCGGTGGTGACATCCAGAGACAGCTGCTGCTGAGGCTGGGGTCTGTGCTGAAGTCTGAGTCCCATATTGCCACCAAAGGTCACACCCCAGGGTTGGGGCCACAACCTGAGGCCTTGGTGGTGTCTGGTGGCCATGTGACTGCCAGAACCGTCCCAACCTGAGTGGTCTGTGCTTCCACCCAGAGCCAGGATGTCATCCAGCCCCAAGCTGCTAGCAAGGGCTGTGTCTGGGTCCATGGTCCAGCTGAGGCTGGGGTCTGTGTTGATGTCTGTGGCCTGTGTCACCTCAGGAGGCCTTAGGTACCATGCAGGATGAAATCAGAGGGCCATGCTGAGCAGGCCCCCGCCCTTCACTGTCTGTGGGAAAACCAGCTTTGTCTCTCACTGGACACTGCAAGAGAGCTGGCCCCTGCACTCAAGAGACGTGGCCCCCATCCCTCACCACAGGCAAGGCTGAACTGACCCTGAGGGCATGGATTTAGGGGACCTGATTCTGCCCCCTCACCTGAGGGTGGCCCCGGTGGCTCAGACTGGCCAACTTAGCTACCACCCAGGCCCACAGCCGGGCCTTGGGTTGGCCTGTGCTGATATCTACCCCATCTAGACCGATTGAAGCTTGTGAAGGGACTGGTCCTGTGGAACAATACCCACAGGATCTCCATGACTCAGGGCTGCTGCGGGATATCTCAGAGGAGTTCTGGTGAGGATCCAGTGAGGATGGTGAACCAGAAACCAGCCTGGAACCAGACAGTGCCTCATTGCAATGACCATTTGCAAGCAACCCGGCTGATGGGACAAAAGGGTCTGCTATGTGACACACCACAGCCCCCAAAGCCAGCTGGACGAATGCAGAGGTGTTGGAGAGGCAGGAAAGAAAGAGAAGGGGAGAGGTTTTTGTTGCTGTTTTTGTTTTGGTTTGGGGTTTGGGGGGTTGTTCATGTTCTTGATTGCTTGCTTGCTTTGTTTTATTTTCTTTTGTGGGGGGTGCTGCAGGAGAGGATATGGGTGCACTGCAAGGTGAGCCAAATTGGGGTGAATGATGTGAAACTCCCAAATAATCAATAAAGAAGTTTTAAAAAAAAGAAAGTTCATGATGTGATCATTATTCTTGGTTGTCAACTTGCCCAAGCAGCTGGGTACAGGTGTAAGGGATTTTTTTGTTGTTGTTGCTCGAATTTCAAATGGTCTTTTAACTTAAAAAAAAGAAAAAACAGAGCCAGATATTGAGGTAAATGCTGAAAGATCAGAGAGACAAAGGAGCAAGCTACTACCACATCTCACCTTGCCAACTCCACGAATCCTCTGACTGAATGCCTCTGAGTCCTCAGCCAAAAGATCTCCAGCCAAGAAGCCTTCAGCTGAAAAGGCTTTAGTTCCTGTCTCCTCACACCTTATATACTTTTCTCCACCCAGGCATATTACTTCCTTCTTAGTGCTGGGATTAAAGGTGTGTACCGCCACTGCCTGGCTCTGTTTCTTTCCTAGACTGAATCAATCTCATGTAGTCCAGGGTGGCTTTGAACTCACAGAGATCCAGATGGATCTCTGCCTCCTGAGTGCTAGGATTAAAGGTGTGTGTGCCACCACTGCCTGGCATCTATGTTTAACCTAGTTTAACTAGTTTAATCTGGGGGCTTGCTCTGTTCCCTGATCATCAGGCAAATTTTATTAGGGTACACAATATATCACCACAATTTTTCTTGATAGAATCATTTGAGGTGGGAAGACCCATCCTAAATCCAGATCTTTTCAGGTGAGAGGATACGCCTTGAATCAGGGCACAGCTCCTGCTGGCAGCCTGTAGAAAGGACACAGGAGAAGGAAGCTAGCTCTCTTTGCCTGCTTCCGTTACTCTGACTGGATAGTCCAATCCTTCGCTGGCGTTACAGCCTACCTCTTTGGGATTCCAGGGTATACTGAAGACCAGCTGAGACATCCAGCCTCAGGGACTGAATAACTATGGGATTGGATTTTCCATCAGGAGACAGACATTATTAGAGTAGTGAGACCATAGCCTATGGACCATTCTAATACACTGTGCGTGTGCGTGTGCGTGTGCGTGTGCGCGTGCGCGTGCGCGTGTGTGTGCGTGTGTGTGTGTGTGTGTGTGTGTGTGTGCGTGTGTGCGTGTGCATTCTGTCAGTTCTGCTTCTCTAGAGAACCCTGACTGATACACATGAGTTATGAGTTATGCAGGTTCCCACTGTTAGTTTTTAAGCTCTGCTGACTGTTCCACAGATTCAAAATATAGTAAGAACAGTGTTTTTAACCTTGACAGTAGGTCCAACCAAAGGACTTTTATATTATCACCCCAGAATGAATACATTTAACTTTAATGGAGAACTTTTTATCCAAAATTACTACATTCTCAATCATGTAAACTATTTCACTCTAAAAGAACAACCTCACTATGACGAACTTTCTTCTAAGTACCTACTTCAGTTCCGTCAGTTAGACGGAAAAACAAAAAGACCCAACCCATTAGTGAGATGAGCCGATCTGTTATTTAAATGTGTCTGATGACACTAATACAAAATTCACCCCAATCAACCGTGTCCCAGGTCTTCTAACAATGGAGCCAGCACAGTAGCGGCTGTGAGCTTTTTGTATAGGTGTGAACATCCAACACAAGTGAGATTAGTTTGAAAGGAGAGTTGCTTAAGTGAAAACCACATATGGCATACTGGATTGAAAACTCACTCTGTGTGGCACTCCATGTTAAAGGGCCATCTTAAAGCACAGCTTTCTTGAAAGGATTCTTAAAATGATTAAAGCCGGGCATGGCACATGCCTTTAATCCCAGTGGACACAAGCATATCTCTGTGAGTTTGAGGCCAGCTTGGTCTACAGAGTGAATTCCAGGACAACTAGGGCTACACTGTGAAAACCTGTCTCAGAAAAGAGAGAGAGAGAGAGAGAGAGAGAGAGAGAGAGAGAGAGAGAGAGAGAGATTATTAGATTTATCAGAAAAATTAAAAGCCTGTTGCCATTGTAACAGATTTTCTTCCTGAGCAAGGCTGTCCAACTTCTGTTTCCTGCTATTACTCCATAGATACACTAGCTATAATTTTCCCATTGACCATAGTGTCTGTCAGCCTGCTGACGTCATCCTGTCTAAAGGGAGCAGTAACACCATCACACATAAGCCCTACCTGGGATGAAGTGAGCATTGCCTGGCCACAGCCTCAGAGTCACTTGTAAGGGCCTCCCCCTCTGTCCTTAGAGAAGACTTTAATTTCCCAGAGACACAGAGAGATGGGGTTTAGCTGATGGGTTAAAGAGAGAACCCCGAACACGAGTGAACCTCTTGGGCTGCTAGATTTGTTGTGGGGTATTCACCAGGGACGACTGCTCGGACATGGGTTAAGTCAAGAGAAACTCTCTATTAGCCAGCCAGCGACTACTGGGTTGATACATTTCAGTTAAAAAGAACAGTTAGCCAGAATTGGAACTACAAAAGCTAAAAAGCAAGGTTAGTACATTTTGAGACTTTCCCAGAACTCTGTGGGCTTTGATAGATGAGGCCTTTGTTTTAGTTTTGGCAAGTGGTGCTGTCCACATGCTGAGTTTTACAGCCTGAATGACACTTCCATCATGGAGTCAGAGGTGCTAAGATCTGGGGCCCTGTACAGATGTAGCAGAAGCCAGAAACAACTCCGTGGCGATGTAATGGCCTTACCCCAGCTTACTCCAGACTGATGCTCTGTCCTCTAACACTGAGAGGGTCCAAGCCCAGTGCAAACTGGATGAGGTGCCTGGACATCAGGGGTCCCCTGTCACATGCAGAGTGGATTCCCTGTCACCCTGTTAAAAACTGTCTCAGCTCAGCATGTCCAAAAGCGGATCCACAGTATGAAGCTGCCAAGACTTCTGGTTAGTTTAGGCAGTATCTAACACAATTATTCTTTTGTTTATTTCCTTTCTTTATTTGTTTTGTTTTTAAAAGACACGTTCTTGTGTAATTCAAGCTGGCCTCATACCTACTCTGAACCCCCAAATAACCTTGAGCTTCTGATCCTCTGGCTTCTAGCACCCCAGTGCTGGGATTACAAATGATCACCACCAAAGTGGGTTTGTGCAACACTGGGTACCAAATCCAGGGCGTTTTCCAAGCTAGGCAAACCATCTACCAACTGAGCTACATTTCCAGTGCCAGATTTATTCTCTTCAACAGTTTTACTTGGTACTACTTTTAACTGACATGTAAGAATTGTACATATTAACGGGGTGCAGCATGATAATCTGAGGCATGTGTGCAACAAGTAATAACCGAATTGAGCTAGGCAGCATTTGTCTCCCCTTAGGAACACTTAACATCTCTTTGTGTTGGGAAGCATCACACTCCTCTCTTTCAGCATTTATAAAGTATATAGTAGTTTGCTATGGACTTGGATTTATTCATTTCTAGAGACCAACAATTCTCTGCTCTCAGTGCTCATGCATAGGGATAAGAAGCACTCTGACGCAGGTCACTGGTGTTCAACACTTTCTGTGCAGCATCTCAGGGACTCTGGCAGATGTTCAGGCCATGCTACGCCATGTGTCACAAGTCCACACTGTAACACGCCCAAACACTTCTGCTCCATCAACCTGTGTGAGCCAAACCATACTCATTATTGTGACTACTTACTTAAAATGCACCTAAACTGATAAACGTAATTGCAATACCAAATTCAGTTTCTCTCAAAACTGCTGAATTCTTTGGAAAGAGTCCACAAATACAAGCCAGTGAATAGTCCACTGACAGATGGAGGTGAAGTTACTGTAAACATTGGGATGAGGAAGGTCCAAAAACCATGGGAGAATTCTGCATACATGGCTTAGAGTTTTGATCTTCTATAAAGAAGATTGAAATTGCAAACTGGCTCAGCATTATGGTGTACTCCTGCAGTCCCAGAATTTAGGAGGCTGAGTTTGAGATTAACATAGGCTACATAGTGTGACTGTCTAAAAACAAAGCAAAACACCAAACTGGAAATAATGTATTGGAGACAGCATAATAAATTGTTAGGAAAGAGAGTCAGTGTGGGTGTGGCTAGATTTCTGGATTAAGATGTTTGACTCTGGTAACACTGGCACTTTAGGCATTCCCACTGTGCCCTCAAGTAGTCTGGGGCATGGAGAGTCTGGTGTTAAGTGATTATGTAGTGTCGTGTGGTTGGTTGGTCAGTAGTGAAGCTGCACATAGAATCAACTGTCTGTCTTCAAAGTCAGTGCATACTACATGAGCCTTCTTTCTGAAGGTCAGACTCTAAGTGGAAGAAATTGTTCAAGACAGGTTCTAAAGCATTGATCAGGCTACGTAGTGAACAAGGGGATGTGCATAGAGATGTGCTGCCAAGGATCCAGGATGTTCACAAGGTTCTATCTTCTTCCACATCCTCCTGAGCCTAAAATTATATTTTCATCCAGAAATAAAGGTAACTGTGTCTACTGGTAGAGGATGCAAATGATTTCTGAAAGGTATATCGCTACGCAAGTACATATGTACCACTGTTTCTGTCTCTCTGTCTCTCTGTCTTTCTCTCGGTGTCTGTCTCTCTGTCTCTGTCTCTGTCTCTCTGTCTCTCTCTCTCTGTGTGTGTATGTGTGTGTGTGTGTGTGTGTGTGTGTGTGTGTGTGTGTGTGTGTGTGTGTGTAAGCCAGAGGTCAATCCCAGGTGTCGTCCTTCAGGTGACATCCACTTATTTCGGAGCCAGGGTCGCTCATTGGCCTGGAGCTCGCTGGTTATTCTAGGCTGGCTCGTCGGGGAGCCCCAGGGAGCCTTCTCTCTCACCTCCTCTATCTGTTGCGTTTTGGCAAGCTTGCCAGTATGTGGTCAATATCTCAGCCAGAGCAATTCCCAGGCCTGGCTGGGCTTGCAGCTGCTTTCACTCACCTCTCTCAAGTGCCACAACCCATCAATAAGGTGGCTGGGAAGCCTCTGCCTGGTTGGGGTCAGTTGGAACTCTAGATGGTTAGTGAAATGTTCTAGGTACCAGAGCATGGACAGAGATGGGGCTCAAATGGAGCTACCTTGTCCTTTGCTAAGTGGCAAAATAGTAACTGTGACTATGTAATGAATACTGATAGGTGACTACTGCCTCCATGAGTAGCAGAAGGTTAAGGAGCTAGTTTATGTCAAGTTGATATAAAACCTAGCCAGTACAACTAGCCTCCAAATTTAATTTTAACAACCCTGAATTTGTGATGGGAAAAAATTAGAAAGAAATGTTGGGAACCATGAGAAAACAGAAGACATTTTTCACCAAATGTCATACAAAGCATTAACATGTTAATATATTTTTTCAGTCCTCTTCAAATATATTTTTCTTTAAGATGAGACAATAAGCTTACTCATGTTGTGAAAATTATTTTACAGTATCATTTTTTGTTTGTTTGTTTTTCATGTCTATGAGATACTCTAACCTGGGAAATAGGGTGTGCTGGAGAGATGATGTCTCAGCAGCTAAGAGTGCTTGTTGACCTTTCAGAGGATGTAAGTTCTCCGCACACAGAGATGCCATACAACTACCTGTAATCCAGCTACAGGGGTTCTGACAGCCTCTTCTAGCCTCTGTGGGAACCTGCACTTGAGTGCATATACCCACTCCCACACACATATATGCATAAATAAGAATAAATTTAAATAAAAGATGTGAGGAAAATGAGGGGACTCAAGTCTTACCAATCTGGTATCAAATTGCAGATTTGCTATACTGCTATTCCTGGCAGTGTGTCAAAACTTCTCTTGTCTCAGTGGCTGCAGGCACATCTCCTCCAATCTTAATCTCAGCCTCCTCTCCCCCTCCTCCTCTCCCTTCACCTCTTCCTCCTCCCCCCTCCCTCTCCTTCTTCTGGTAGGGATAAGAGAAGAATTTCTTCCTGTGTATGTTGGGGAAATTATAAGAAAATTAATTTCAGACCTTTAGCACCGGTGTCTCATAAATGAAGACATTCATCATTGCTCTAAATTGTTGATTCTTATTTGTGGACAGATTGGTTTTCCAGGTACTCTGATGTACCCACCACTGTCTGCTTCCTCTATAGATTAGTTTTTGTGTTTCTCCACAATCCTGTGTTGATGAGAAATGACCATCAGAGGAAATGCACAATTTGGAAGCTTGTTGCACAGACTCTCAAGCTGTTCTGGGAGCTGGGTACTGATTTGTGATGTGTTGTGTGACTCCTTGAAGGACATTAGATCATAGCTCCTTGCGAGCTATGATCCAGCAAGCAAGGGATGCTTGGCACTTGTAGATCACCCTAGAATCTGTTCTGGAAAGAGACCCAAACTAAGGATGGTCACTGTTGGGGTAGTAGACTACTCCAATACCTTGTAATTAGCAAATGAAAATTGATGATGTTAATGAGTTCTCTAATTTTAGCTCTGTTTTCTGGCTCCTGGGATACAAATGTCTGGAATCCAGTGCCTGGCTGGTGCAGATTCAGCCTTTGAATTCCCATCTGACCAACATAAGTGAGTAGCTGCTGAGTGAAAGAGGATTGGGGGCTCTGTCCCTGCCTGGAAGGGCTTGAGATCTTTGGCTCACAGGTCAACCACACAGGGCACATGGCTTTGGGGGACAAGCCCGAAGAGCTTGAAAAGTGGTGAGTATGGAATCACAGTCCTTCTCAAGGTCCTCTGCTCTTCTGAATATTTACACAAATTGGATCCAAGGCTTCTTATCAAACACTGAAACCCTGAGAGAAACAGCCCACTACAACGGACAGCTCCTTAAAGTTGCCATCTTAGAAATGTAAAAGACAAAACAGAAGTAAACCAGGACCAGCAGGCAGGAGAGTGACTCACAGGCTCATAACTGTTAACGAACATACTACATGCTTTAAAAAGATATTTTATTAAGCAGTTATTGGTTATTATATCCAAGGAAAGGGATTGCAAATTCTGTGAGACAGATATATGAGAGCTACAGCGAAGTCTTAGCTAACATGTACAAAAACCTTCGAAGAAAGAAGCCAAAATACCCCCAGTGACATTTCTGGTATGCTGT
Source organism: Peromyscus californicus insignis (assembly GCF_007827085.1). NCBI lineage: Eukaryota > Metazoa > Chordata > Mammalia > Rodentia > Cricetidae > Peromyscus > Peromyscus californicus. Next base: position 7,383,899 of record NW_026294617.1, on the reverse strand, counting down.
GGTGACATACAGGGACCAAGTACAGTAGTGTCTAGGATATCATATTTTACTGATAACGCTACAGTGTTTAGCAATAGTCACACCAACAAGTGTTTTCTAGTACATTAAATCCACTACACTAAATGTGAAAATTACAAATATTTTTGTGGATTGAGCTACATCTGTGATTTGGGTTTGAGTTGTTAAAACCATGGGTATCTTTCAAGCTGTTTCCCCCGAGTGCTTTCTATGTCTGGTGGGGGCCGGGGAGAGGGGCCTAGAGAGGACATTTGTGATATTTTGGCAGAACTTTCTGGCCATTTTCATGAGGAACATTTTCTTACGGTAGAGGTTTTTTCCTTTTTTGCCAGATTTGGGAGTAGCTGGCAGTCAGTCCTTTGAGCAAAGGTATGTACCATAAAGGCATGACATATTTATGGAAATTCCAGTAAGTAGGTAAACAATAGCAGAGGCATAAACACAGACCATTTAAAACAAGACGATGATGTTGGCCTCATTAGCTAGCCTCCAGCATCCTGAAAAAGTCTGAGTTCAGTAGGAAATCCACAAAAATAAGCCCCAGCAGACCCCTCCTCCTCAACTGCTTCACATTTAGATTATTGCAAAGGACTGGATGACTGGATCGGAGGAAGTCTGATTGGGAAGTGACATGAGCTTAATGCTGGGAGTCTGTTGCTCAGGATGCAGACTGTGCAGCTTTCTGTTGATTTGAATAGCAGTTTATTTTCTGTTAAAAAATAAGTAAATTAATGAACATTAGGTTCCCAGTTGACTCAGCGACCATTTGTCACCAATCATCTCTGCAGCTTGTCGTTGTACGTGCCAGCTACTGTCACAGTTTAAGCTGCAGAGAAATCACAGGGGACCCATTAGCTAACCACCATGTTAGACGTGGTGTCTTCAAGGACATCACCTCTTTCTTTGAATGCTGTTGTTTACACTAGATACAGTGGTTCTGATAACAGAATGACTATTAGCTTACACATGGTGACCAGCACATCTTGCATATGTAAATATTACGCAATGTTTTAAAGAGGTACACACTGTTCTTTAAAAGACAAAAGAGTGTAGGCACCAGTCTTGCACAAAATCTCACAGTTTTTTAAAATATTAAATTCAAGTATATGGATAAATAAAAAAAGATGAGCTAAAACTGTTCATGTTGAACCCAAAATTGTCACTATCTTAAGTAGTTAACAAAAGTATTTGCATGAAGAAAAAAACACCAGATTGAGTGTGATCTCGTCACCTCAGCCACCTCTGCACCCGAAGGTCACTGTGGAGTGTTTTTCCTAGCTGGAGGCTGCACTGGTCTTTCTAAACTTCCTCATCACAGGTTTTAAACATTAATATTTGTTTTTTGTTGTTGTTGTTGAAATGCATCACTCTGCATCCCAGGCTGTGATGGAACTCACTAGACAACTCTGGCAGACCTTGAACTAGTGGTAATCCTCCTGCCTCAGCTTCCTGGAGCTGGGGTTATGAATATGCACCACCACACCCTGATAGAACTTCCAATTTAAAATAATTGATGGGCATGAATGTTTAAAGTGATTATTTAGAAAGCTCCTGCTCATATAGCAGTTTCGTCCTATACTGAAGACAATGACCTTGACTTGGACACTGCCCAAGTGTGGCAGAAAGCTGACTGCTGGGTAACCAGGGCCATGGAAACCAGGACCAAAAAGAGAAGCGTGCTTCTTGCCTTTCTGAATGCCTCAGCATGGTTCCCACCAGCAGACACATCAGCTCCGTCTACAAATATTGTAGTGCCAGCCCATTCAAACATACTTGGAGCCAAGAACACAGTACCTCAGTGTGATGAACGGCCCATTGCAGTCCTGTGGTGGGGACTTTGATATTTGCCTACTAGAGATATCTACTTCATAATTCAAATCTCTTTATCCATTACCCACAGCACAACATGCAGATGATTGTGAAATCACTAAGAATAAGAAAATCTTTGGCTTGTTAATTTCTCAGAGCTCAGACATAGAGGGCACGTACCAAGTGTGGGAAACGGTAGGCTTTCCCACACAACTTTCTCCAGGGTAGTTTTCTTTTGCCCTGAGTCTTGAACGATACATAGAATGTAATAACATAAAGAACTTGCAAGTAACAAAAGAAAGTAATGATTGGAGTGGACAAATTAAAGATTCCTTTCTCTAAATAAAGGATTTTCACTTCCCAGGTGAACCAGTGGGAAACACAGTGGCCCTTGCTCTGTAGTCCACTCCTCAGATGTGAGTTGAAGACGCCCGTCATAGAGCACAGAGATGGGACCACTGAAGAAACTAAGCAACTCATCAGGCTTGTTTCACTCCAAAACAGTGATAAACATTCTTTTTTGAAAACTTGTTTCCTCTCAAGTGTGGTGTATTTATAGAGAAACTGTGTCAGGAAGCTGAAATCCCTCTTTTTAATTTACTGAGCGCTATTGAGGAGATGGGTGCTAAATGCACTAATCAGTATCTCATGGAACTGAATGCATCAGTGTGTGCTCGCTGATGCACTCCTAAGAATTAACTCAACAGTCAACTTGGTAACGTGAGGTGTTTAGAGTGAGTTGCATGTCCACATGGGTTTCAGAAATATTTCTTTAAAAGTAATTCTAATTATGCTTGTTTTTTGATGTTTCCAAAGCAAGTAGGCACTCCATTACTTCAGCATAATAACCTTTTCTTTTAAGTGCAAGACATTAACTTCCTTAAATGGCCTAACCAGTCCTTCCATAGGAGCTGCTCACTTGACAGTAGTCACAGAAGAATGGAAGCAATCATTCTGGAAGGATGGACTGAGATCATCCAGCTGACCATATAGAAAGTAGTGTCTTTAGAAATGAAATTTAATCTTTATAGCTAAAATGCACAGTATTTATTGAAAGGTGTACTCATTCATAATTATGACTAAGAATGAAACTAGAAATACATTGACTGTGTCTATCACTGAGCAGCGAGGTGTTAATAGCAAGACCACCTTGGAGATAGGACATGGCAGGAACAAGTTGAAAGAAACGATTGAAATTTTTAAATAAATTTTTAGTAGAAATAAGCATAAATGTTGGGGAAATTATGAGCCTGCCTTCACTATTTGAAAGTTTTTGATACTCTTTAGGTTACTATAAGCTGGCCAGAATAAATGATAATTACCTATCCACAAATGAAAGGCTTATAATTAGCTTACATATTAAGTCAAAGAAGGCAGTCTATGGTTTTTTACAATATTTCACTTCCTGAATTGATGCATGCAATTAAACTTATTTTAAAACATGTGATTTAATTTTAAAATGTATTCCATTCTCTTCCACCATGAAGATAGAGCATTAGGTGTGACCTTAACATTTGTTACTCTAAAATCCTGCTATACTAATATACTATTTAAAAACATTTGACAGGGACAGGTGCTTATTTTTAAACATTTTATATGAGATTAATAATTATGTTTCATGCACTCTGGAGTGTCTGCTTGGTATGATAACCACTAGCCACATTGGTCTATTGAACACTTGAAATGTACCTACTACAACTGAAGAACTGAATTGCTTATTTTAATTAACTTTGAATTAAAAAAAAAACAGTAAATTATGTTACTTAAAAGCTTTCATTGTACTCATGAAATTTAAGCTGTTGAATCAGTTTTTCTATGATCAAATTAAATACATCAAATATTACTAATGGAACTAACTGTTCAACTTCAAGCGGGCTGCTTGGTAAGGAGCATACTAGGTTTCAGAATTACTGTGGGGGCGGGGAGAATGGAGATTTCTCAATCGTTTCATATTGATCACATGTGTGCCTTATGTTATGGTGCTTTGGGTGAATGTTGTGGAGCTTTGTGGAGATTGCTAGCTTTGAAAAGTCATGTCTAAAGTTGTGTGTGATGTTATTTCATTTTTATGATGATGAGAAAAGCAAATGAGGTTAGTGTTTACCCACTAAGAAGGAAAGCCGGTGCCCAGTCTTGTCTCCTCCTTCCTCTGAGTGGAAAAGCTGTCCAAATCATAGAGACAGTGTGCAGGGATGGCACATGAGCACTCTGATGAGTGCACAATCAGCTCAAACTGCACAGACCCTACCCTTCTGGCTTTACTGCCCGCCCCCAATTGTTTCCAGATCCATGTGTCTCTAATCCTAAACTGACTTTCCGCTTCCTCCCAAGTCCTGCTTGGCTATGGCTTCTGGTATGGAGCAGTAAGCAATGACTGAAGCTTCGATGTGCTGTCATGTGTTGGTGCTCGACTTTGCCCAGGCCCGAGAGCTTTCATCCTTCAGAGTGGAGAGCTTTCTCTGCGAGAAGGATTCAAACCCCAGAAGCTTGAACACTGCCACCCGGTACTTCTTGGACATGATGTTGTACAGAATGGGGTTGATGGCAGCGCTGAGGTAGAAGAGGACGAAGGACACAAGGTTGCAGTACTGGCTGATCTGAGCAATCTCCAGAGAGCCCGGCTCGAAGGACTTGGAAAACAGGTATCTTCCCACATGGAAGGGCAGCCAGCAGAGGATGAAGGCAAACACCACCACAGCTGAAGGCACAGAGCAAGAGATCATCAGTGTGAGGCATGTCACCAACCACTTCACATTCTTAAGTCTTGGCTTTGTTTTTTCCATGAGTAGCATGCCCACTGACAAACATCCTGTGTTACTGTTAACATGGGAAAACATGACATCCTCCTCCTCACATAAACACTGCTCTGCCCACCCCCCCCACCCCCCCACCCCCGTCTATCCTGACACTTTGACATGCAGTGAGTCCAACGGCTAAACAATCTTCACCCATCCTCCCAGTCTTCCTACTTGATAACTACTCGACTTTGTGCTTGACTTGATATAATGACTCAACTAAACAACTGATTAAAGATTACCCTCCATTTATATGCATTACACAGAACACAAATATAAATAAGACAAGGTGTCTGTACTCAACCACAGCATGGGTCAGAATTCCCAGGAAAACTTCTCCCCCTTCATGCTGGGATTAAGCATGCCCTGTAAGTACTCTACCACTAAGCAATAGCCCCAGCACCTTCTTGGGCATGCTTAAGAAATGCAGATTTCTTGGTTATAATACAAACTCATTAAATTAAATTATCTAGGGAAGGGAAGGGGGAAAGGGCCCTCTTTTTCTTTCTTTTCCTGTCTTCCCCCTTTCTTTTTTCCATTTTTAGGACAAGGTTTTGTTATGTTTCATGGACTATTATGCCCAGATTTTTAAAATAAGTTTTACAGGGGACTGAATATGCAATTGGGATTAGTAACCACTGAGAAAACAAGTTTATGTCATCTATAATAGATATAAATAAAGCATAAGGGATTGTTAAGCCGACCAACATTAATTACCACCCATTCAAGGCTTCATTTTGCACATGAAGATACTTTCTTCAAGAATTCTAAATTTTTAGATTAAGTTTTTAAATTCAGAATTGAGAGAAAATAATATTGTGGTCCTTGTACCCTTTAATGATCCCCTTCAAATTGTCCTGAAAGAAGACAATGGGCATTGACATCGAGATACCAATGGGGAAATGAAGAGCTTACGAAATTGGAGGGAGTTAGTAGCTTCAACTTAGGACTAAGTCACACAAGAAAAGCTAACATGCCATAGCAGCACTGTGGCCCTCTCTTCAGTGAGTGTGAACTGACAGTCCCAGTCCCGTGGAGGACACAGGAGACTTACTGGCAGTCCCATGGAGGATACAGGAGACTTACTGATAATCTATCCTCCCTATCAGCATAATCCTGCTCTGGGAAACAAAATTTGACATCCCTGGAGAAAGCGCTATCATTTTGATATGTAGAATTTGAGAATAATAAAATTGCAAATAGGAAATCATTCTGCAAAAACTAAGAAATATTAAATGCCAATAAACATGAAATGTCTTGAGAAAGTGAGAGCAGATGTTCCTCTTGGACATGAGCAGTCTTCATGACTTTACTGCACCAAGTGCCTTTAGGGAGATGGACTCTATGTGAATCATTCAGTACACCCAGCTGTGAGCCTGTGCCCAGAGGTTCCTGAGACACAACTTGAGGAAAGGTGGGGAGACAGGTAATCAGAACAGCAGAAGGAGGCCCGAGCTCTCCCCCTTTCAAAGCCTTAGAGAGGCTGAATTAACGGAGTTGATGCAATTATCTGAGAAAGATGCAGGGCAGAAAACAAACCCCAGTATTGAAAGCAAACAAAACACATCTATAAACAGAGTTATCCAACTTTTTGGTTAAACTCACCACGGAGTAATTTCTAAATCTGATGCCTACCTGCTGGTTGTAATGTTACTTTGATAGCCACAAATTCTATGTGAGGCAGGAAGCTGAACCTCACCTCCAACACTTAGAGACCTCAGAAAAAGGTGATGAGGTATTTCCATCTTGAAGCAAGTTTCCCGAGTAATAATCATTTTAAGGAATTGCCAGTGTGAGCTTTTTCGTGGAGAAGAGAGGATACAGGAAGAGAAAGAGGAAGAAAGAGGAAAACAGTAACTGAGACCAAGAACTGGGGGGCAGAGAGAGACTTGTGAGGCATGGGCACACGGAGATGGTGAGAAACAGAAAATAGAGGACCCTGGAGAAGGGGAAGCAAGGGAGGAAGAAAGGCCGCCTGGCAGGACTCACCAAGCATCTTCACCGTCTGCTTGTGGTTCTGGTCCCTGAGTGAGGCGCCCACCGCCGCATCGCCGCGCCTCCGCCACAGCTTCCTCCCGATGAGACTGTAGAGCACGGTGAGGCAGAAGACCGGCAGGAAGAAGAAGACGCTGGACACCCACACCATGACCGTGAGCAGCCCAGAGCGCACCGCGAACTCAGTGGCGCGGCACTCGTTGGTGTCCCGAGGGTCGGTCCCGTTCTCGTGCTCCACGCCCACCAGCACGAAGATGGGCCCCGCGCTGCAGAAGGCCACGGCCCAGATGACAAGGATGACCAGCTTCACGCGGCCCTTGGTGACCACCACCTTGGCCCGCAGCGGGAAGCAGATGGCGAAGTAGCGCTCGACGCTCAGCGCGGTGATGGTGAGGACCGTGGCGTAGGTGCAGCTCTCGCTGACGAACTGGAAGAGTTTGCAGAGCAGGTCGCCAAAGTTCCAGGGCCGGTACTGCCAGAGGCGGACGAGGTCCAGCGGCATGCACAGGAAGATGAGCAGGTCGGAGAAGGCCATGCTGGACAGGTAGAGGTTGGTGGTGGTGCGCAGCTCGCGGAAGCGGGACACCACCAGCATGGTGAGCAGGTTGCCCGAGATGCCCACCACAAAGAGCGCCACGCAGGTGGCCGTGACGCCCGCCAGCAGCGGCGCGGGGAACAGCGGCAGCAGCTCGTCCGTCATCGAGTCGTTGCCGGGGGAAGCGTCCCAGTCCAGGTCCAGAGTGACGTTAGGCTCCGGCTCCTCGCTGGGCGTCGCGTTCCACATGCTGCTAGGCTTGGGGTCGGGTCGCAACCTCGCCTAGATCTGGTCCCCGAGGAGGTCCCCTTACGCGCGGGAGAGTGCGAGGGAGAAATAGGCGACAGCGGTGTGCAGGAAGGATGCTTGGAGACGAAAAAGAATGGGAAGCCTAGGGAGAAGGTGGGATGGGGTGGGGGCATTAGAGGTGAAAGAAAGAAAGTGACCGACTGCGCGCCTCTACCACTTTCCCTCCCTCCCTCCCTCCCTCCCTCCCTCCCTCCCTCCCTCCCTCCCTCCCCATCTCTCCTTCCCCTTCCCACTCTCTTCCTTACAGTCCCTGTCTCCGAAACCAGCCTCAGACCGCGCAAACAGTCACTTACCTGTCACCCGAGCAGAGCCGGCAGCACTGCCTGGCACTGGGGATCTCGCCCCAGCAGCATGTCGTACTCCCCACAGCGTCCCAGTGCGTGGGCTCTGCAGAAGACAGGCGCTGCAAAGCGGAGTGTGAGGGCTCCTCTCCCCAGCCCTGGGCGCTAGGGTGGCCGGGAAGGACAGGTCATTCGGGTAGAGTAGTGAAGGGTGGAGGAGACCTTAGTGGCGTAGAGAGAAGAAGGATGCCTTCCGCAGCGGGATCAAGTCCTTCCTCCACAGGGGGTCGAATTGGTTATGCTCCGGGTGGGGAGAAAAAAAGGAGCGTGTCTATGATGGAGAAGGGAGGGTAGAGGGGGAAACAGAAGCTATTTGTGTTCAAATCAGAAGGGACAGCGTGCACCTGGGAAGAGCCTCTCGCAATCTTAGAACACACCTTCGGGTTCGCCCCCGGATTTTAAAACCAGAAGCATGTTGCCTAGACTGAGGTCATAGAACAAGACCAGAGCTGGTTCACTCCACAAGTGTGCAAAAGCCCGGGTCCTAAATCCCATCCCTCTGAGTGGGTGTGGGGAAGGGGCACGCTGAATAAGCATGAGTGTCACCTTTACCAGATGTAAACTAGGGGCAGGACGGGAATGCCATAGGACCCAGCACAGGGAAAAGTGGGTAGTAAGTGCAGGAGCAGAAGCAGCTAATGCTGCGAACCTGGCGCATGTCGATTGTGCCCAGTAAACTTAAGTGTTTTTAAAAAGCATGATTTGGAGAGATCAGCTATTCAGAAGCTGTGATTTTTTTTTTTTCTGGCAAGATCTCCAACCTCCGGAACTTTGGTTTGCTGCTGTTTCTTTGTAAAATTATAGACAGCATGAGGATCATTGTGAGTGGAAGCTAAGCTTTAGAGATACATGAACCATTCAATAAATTAATAAGGGCTGCTTTACTTCGTGGTTGCTGCGGGGGCGAGGGGGTGTCCTTATCCGGTAGGAATGAATCTCAGGGAATTCCTATATTATAAAGATTCTTCTGAGAACGGCCCGTGCATCTGCTGTCCAGATCTGGGAGCCCACATCTAAAAAATTGAGAAGACAGTTTTGAGAGCATAGAAGCCTCTGGCTGCTTCCCACGCTCTGACTGGGACGTTTTCAGCACCTCGGCCAGCTCCGGGGGGCCTCCTTTCTGCATTCTCAAGCCTGAAGCCTTTTCCAACAGCTCAGTCCTGCAGTCTTGGTGAGGAGGGAGACCGCCCACCAAAATACAGATCAACCACTAAGCCCCTGTCTAACCACATCCCTATACCCCTGTTTAAAATATCCCATTAACTGCAATTGAGAGACTTCTGCACACTGGAGTGTGATACCGCGTGTCTTTACTAGATGACTTACCACCTTCTCTTATTACCTAAACTGTTGTTGGCACACAAGTCCATAAGATAAGAAACTGGATATGTGCACGTGTTCATAAGAGATTCACAGTGAAAGAGGTTGTGGGAGAATTTGGACTCACGGTTGGCCTGTGAGTGCACTACATCAGCTCTCGTGTGAGTGCACTACATCAGGTCTCATGTGAGTGCACTACATCAGGTCCCGTGTGAGTGAGTGCACTACATCAGGTCTCATGTGAGTGAGTGCACTACATCAGGTCTCATGTGAGTGCACTACATCAGGTCTCATGTGAGTGCACTACATCAGGTCTCCTGTGAGTGCACTACATCAGGTCTCCTGTGAGTGCACTACATCAGCTCTCGTGTGAGTGCACTACATCAGGTCCCGTGTGAGTGAGTGCACTACATCAGGTCTCCTGTGAGTGCACCACATCAGGTCTCCTGTGAGTGCACTACATCAGGTCCCGTGTGAGTGAGTGCACCACATCAGGTCTCGTGTGAGTGCACTACTACATCATCAGGTCTCATGTGAGTGCACTACATCAGGTCTCCTGTGAGTGCACTACATCAGGTCTCCTGTGAGTGCACTACATCAGGTCTCCTGTGAGTGCACCACATCAGGTCTCCTGTGAGTGCACTACATCAGGTCTCCTGTGAGTGCACTACATCAGGTCTCCTGTGAGTGCACTACATCAGCTCTCGTGTGAGTGCACTACATCAGGTCTCCTGTGAGTGCACCACATCAGGTCTCCTGTGAGTGCACTACTACATCATCAGCTCTCGTGTGAGTGCACTACATCATCAGGTCTCGTTGCACTGTTGCATTACAGACTGTGGACCAAAGTGACCTAGAATTTATCTAAAATGTTGACAAATCCGGAGTCAATGAGATAGCTCATCAAGAAGAAGGGCTTGCCTCCAAACCTGACGACCAGAGTTCCGACCTCGGACCCCGTATGACGGTGAGAGAGCAGGTTGTCCTCTGACTTCCACACGTGCACGTCACTCCACATGACACAATAAGTAATAAACAAGTCAATAAATGTAAAAATAGGTAAGATACAGATACATCTGTGTTGTGTTATCAAGAAGCAGCAGAGGGTTTCATTGAAATTGATCCATTTCTTCACAATGATAACTTACATAACACTGTCTTTACATGTATATCAAACATTGCTCCAAACAAAATAGAAACAACCCAGACAGTTTCTGCATGTATAAACCTCTAATCTAGAGATGAAAACACAGCGAGGCAAGCCATCTGAGTACAGTATTGACAGGCATGTTCAAGAGGCGTCTACAGTGAGCCTATAATTAAGAATACCCTGTCCTTGCCGGGCGGTGGTGCGCACCTTTAATCCAGCACTCAGGAGGCAGAGGCGGGTGGATCTCTGTGAGTTTGAGGCCAGCTGGGCTATAGAGTGAGATCCAGGAGAGGCTCCAAAGTTACACAGAGAAACCCTGTCTCAGAAAAACCCCAAACAAACAAAAAAACAAAAAACAAAAAAGAATACCCCGTTCTTGAGAAAAGACTTCTCAAGGGATCAGGCATCTGAACTGGATCTTGAAGAGGCTGAGTACTTTCAGAAAAGCAAAACTTGCTCAACTGTTCAGAAAAAGGGCACAAAGCAGGTTGGACCTCAAACAGTACCCCATGCTGTTGTGTTGGGATGGGGAGAGGCGTAATGCTGCAGTCCATGGATCCTTACAGTCAGTGAATAGTGAGAAATCACAGGTGTTTTTCTATTGCCATGAGAGCTGCCCCAGTGGGTTCTCCTTCACATTGGTCCACAGTCTTTCTTATGTGGCTAAGATTTTGAGAGCTGTATTATTCTGTGGAGCATCAGAAGCTGTTGTAAATTTTTTACTCTAGATGGGAAGAAAATAGTACTCAAAAACTCTCTGGTACTTGTGATGGGGAGTGGAATTGGGTGGGGAGGACTCTATTTGGGCAAGAGGAGTCATTTCTATTGTCCCTGGAGCCTTATGGACTAGCACTTTCTGCAGAGAAGCATGTAAGTACACATGTGCATATGTGTGTGTTTCATATTCTAGCCAGGAATGCAAAATCTTAAGTGTAATCACAAAAAGCATCAAACTCCACATAAAAAGTAATTGATTTAACAGTTCCTCAAAGACTGTGTTATGTGTGACAAAATAAAGCTAAAGCCCAGTGTTTCATAAGTGGAAGACACAAAGCAAACAGTGTATGAGAGGAGCTGATCATTCTTGGCCATCACTGTGAATCAAAAAATGCTCAGGATCCAGAGACATAATGGCTAAATGCTGCTGCTTGTTTGCCACAGAATCAAAACCACCTGAGAGGACATTCTTGTGCCAACTGACACACTTAGCCATGAGTAGTAGAACAAATAGAATTATTAGGTTAACATCAAGTTTATGAGCCTGATAACTCTATGGAAAAGAATAATTTGATGCTTAGAAGTACATACTCAACTGTGATGTATGCATCTTACTATCAATTGCTTAAGAAAAATTGTGTATGCACACACACTCAACCCCACATATGTGTGTCCCCATTTGTGGACAGACCTAACAAATGATAAGGCTGCAAAATGTTGAAGGTAATCTGGGGCTGGGGAAATGGCTCACTGAGTAAGAATGATTGCTCAGCAATTATGGAGAGCTGAGCTTGAACCCCTAGTATCCAAGTAAGAAACTGAGCACTTCTGCACATGTCTGCCACCCATCCCAGCTTTGGGGGGGGGGGGTGGAAACAGACAGATCTCAACAGCTCATTAACCAGTAAGTCTAGCATAAAAGGCAAGCTTGCAGTTCAGTGAGAGATCTTGTCCCAAGGAAACAAGGCAGACATCCTGCTCTGGCCTGCACATATGAATACAGAGAGATGTGCACAAACCTGCACACTCATGTGAAGATACCACACAAACCTACAAAACACACACACACACACACACACACACACACACACACACACACACACACACACACAAGATTAATCTAGAAAATGGTAGAATTAATTTAACTTGTATTATCTTACAACTTTTCTGTAACTTTGAAATAGATTTTAAATAAGAGGTGTGAATGCCATATTTTTGTAGACACTCTTAATTCAGTTTGCAATTAAACATTTAACTTCTTTGATTTTGTATTTACATTCAACAGCTTGGTTCCTAACAACATAAACATAATCATTTAACTTATTAATACAATACTCACTAAGTTATTTCAATCTAATAACATTGAAATCACTACTAGTAAAATTGACAATGAAGCGTGGGATTTTCTTGCAATTCTGTTTTGTCCTTATAATAAATATCTCCCATGTGTGTGCAGTTACTGTGCTATAAAGTTACTCAGGTTAGTGCTTTGGTATGTGTTATCAATCATCTTACCAATTTAGTGTATGATGCACCTTCCAGTTACCATCAAGTGTAGTAGTTATTTTTAACTTTGTCTTCAAATACATAATACACATATATTCTAGAGAATTTTTAAATTATTTATTTATCTTATGTGTGTGGGTGTTTTACCTGCTTGTATGTCTGTGCAGCAGGTGCATGCAATGCCCATGGAGGCCAAAAGAGGGCGTGAGATGCCCTGGAACTGGAGCTAGTGATGGCTATGAACCGCTGTTATGGGTTCTGTGAGTAGAGACAGGTCCTCTGGAAGAGCACCCAGAGCTCTTAACTAGTGAGCCATTTCTCCAGCCTCTCAACTAGATCTCTAAACACAGCATGATTTAAATGTAAAGCTCTAAAATAAAACATATCCAGAAAAATGTTTCTTTTCATACTCACCAATAGATGAATTAAAAAAAAACTTTATGCCTGAAATAGTGGCACATGCCTTTAATCTCAGTACTCTGGAAACCCAGAATATAACTAAAAAAATCTTGAGGGGAAATAGCAAAATAAAATAAATAAGTAAAGCTGAGGGCACCATGACATTGGACTTTAGAACATACTGCAGGGACTGTGGGTGTAATCAGTGGTAGAGAATTTGTCTACTCCCAGCATCTCAAAACAAAAACAAAAGCCAGAGAGAAATGCTACAAAACCATAGCAATTCAAGCATCGACACTAAACCAGTGGAACAAAATAAAGAAACTAGTCAGGGACAGAGAGGGGTGAAAGAGTAGTGTGGCATCGTTCTGAAGTCACAATGCTTGACATACATGCGCAGAAGACAAAACCAGATCCCCTTCTATCCACAAAAATCAATTCAAAATGCATAAAACCCGAAACTACAAATTACTACACATCAGTGTAGGCAAAGAATATTTAGATAAGATCTCCTCCCACCGACCCCCCCAAAAAAAACAGAAAACAAAAATGAAAATAGATGAAATTCTACTAAAGAAAGCTGCTCCATGATAAAGAAAGATGGGATGGGAAAAGTCTAAGGAATGAGAGGAAACATGGATTCCCATACAGACGTCACATACAAAGTAACAGTATCCAAAATGTATAAGGAACACTAAAAACTTTACATCAAAGAACCCCCATCCAATAATCCAATTAAATGGACTACTGACAGTAGACATTTTTCAAAGAAAGATATGCCCAGTCCTGCTAATCATAATCCTTGCAAGTCAACACCATGAGGTATCATATCACAGCAGGTAAGTTATTGTCATCCAAAAGTTAACCATGACAAATGCTGGCAAGGAAAGTGTGTGGAGAAAGCGGAACTCACATACTGTTGGTGGACACAGCCCAGCCATAGTGGGAAACGGTGTGGAGATTCCTTAGAAATAAACAATGGAAACAGAAAGATGACTCACTGAGTAAGAGCATTTGTTGCGTAAGCCTATGGGTGGGAGTTTGGATCGCAAGGACCACATAACAAGCTCAGCATGATCCTGCTCACACCTGTGACCCCAACACTAAGAGGGATGGGGACAGGGGGCTCACTAGCCACCTGCCAAATGTAGCTCCAGGTTAAGGAAGAGCCCATGACTCAAAAGAATTCTGTGGAGAGTGATGGAGGAGGACAAGCAAATGCCCCCTTTAGTGTCTGTGTGCACACAGGCACACACACAGATGTGCGACCTGCACACACACATGTACACACATACACAATCTGAAATGGGAGCTACCATTTAACCCAGCAATTCCACTGCTGGCACATGGCAGCAACAATTCATTAAACAGTATACAGCCAAAACAAATGAAATAATTATATCGGAGACATTTGCACTCCCTAGTCCTCTTATTTATCACAACACTATTCACAATATCCAAGATATAAAATCAATCGAGGTATTCATCAACTGCTGAATATATAAGGAAAATGTGGTATAAAACACACACAACGGAATATCACTCAATAAAAAGGGCTACACGTTTTTATCCGCAGCAAGACTGATGAAAACAGAGGTCATTGTGTGTTAAGTGAAATAAGCCAGGCACAGAAGTGAAAGTGCCTCATGATCTTCCTTGATTTTTAGAAACAGAAGCTGCTCTCATTGGACAGCAAGAAGAAGAGTGATCACTGGCAGGGCCAGGGAGAGGAGGGTCAGAAATCTCTCCAACATGGTCATTAAAACATAGATAGGAGAAATTGCTTCACTATTGGTTGCAACAACCTATGATGTATTTTATTTTAATTTTTTTTTAATTTTAGTTATAACTGTGTGTGTAAATGTACAATTGTGTGTGAGCACAGGCATGCATGTGACATGGCATATGTGTGGAGGTCAGAGGACAACTTTCAGGACTTGGTTCTCTCCTTCCACCAAGGGTTCCAGAGATTGAACAATGTGGTCAGTCTTGTGCAGTAAGGGCTTTTACCTGTTGAACCATGTCATCAGCATGATATGTTTCAAAATAGCTAGATAAAGACAAAATTTCCCAACACATAGAAAGAATTAATGTTTGAAGAGATGGAAATGTACATTACTCTAATTTGATCATTGAATATTATATATATATATATATATATATATAGTTTTATCACACATGATTTGTACAGTACACTCATAACAATATCAAATATTGCTGTGGGATGTTCTGTATGCTCTGAATGTGTTGCTCTGATTGGTTAATAAATAAAGTTCTGATTGGCCAGTAGCCAGGCAGGAAGTATAGGCGGGACAAAGAGAGAGGAGAATTCTGGGAAGTGGAAGGCTGAGTCAGGAGACCCTGCCAGCCACCACGATGAGAAGCAACATGTAAGATACTGGTAAGCGACAAGCCATGTGGCAAGGTATAGATTTATAAAAATGGGTTAATTTAAGATATAAAAACTAGATAGCAAGAAGCCTGCCACAGCCATACAGTTTATAAGTAATATAAGTCTCTGTGTTTACTTGGCTGTGGGACTGGCAGGTGAGAGAGATTTGTCCTGACCATGGGCCAGGCAGGACCAGGAAAACTTCAGCTACAAAATATCAGCAATGAAAAAGAAAGAAAATAAATAAAATAAAATTTACCCGACCTGCATGGGTTTCTTTGTCTAGATATTTGAGTGTGTTTGTGTGTGTAGCCCACATAAAAATAGTCCATTCAGCCTTCAACATCTGTGGGTTTTATATGGGCAGACTCAATCAATTCTTTAAAATATAATTGTATTCAGCATGTAAGATATTTTTTCTTGTCGGTGTTGCCAACACAATTTTGTATAGTAAATATTTATATAGTATTCAATATTGTAAATAATGTAGAAATGATTTATTGTGCACAAACATTATGTGCAGATCCTGTGCCTATTTATGAAAGGGACTTGAGCATCTACAAGTTTTGGTTATGTGAAGTCTTGAAAACAAACCACTCGTGGACAAGGGCTGACTGTATACAATATATTGTGGTCTTTCTGCTGTCCTATCAATCTTAACAGTATATCCTGGATTCTCTTGTGTTAACATTATTTTTAAAAAGATTTGTTGACTTCCATCTACAGAAAGTTATAGGGCTTCCTCTATGGCTTTACTTCTAGCCACATCTTTGATATATTGTCTTCTAAAATTTTTATTTCAGGTATTATTGTGTGAGCCCCCATGAGTGTCTATGCACCCATGTACAAGTGTGGATGTGTGTTGTGTGTTTTGATAATCTTTTATAGCTGCCTATGATGGTTTATACATGTACAGATGTAGTAAAATGACATTAAAAGTAAGAATTTAATTTAACAACAATGACAAACATTAGCATACATTCTTTCAAATTGCTCAAATAAGGCCAGGTAAAACATGAGTTGCCCAGTTAACTCTGCAGCTCACATGATAATGAGTATTCAAAGATGGGTAATGCCTGGGGGGTGCTCACCAACCTAAGACAGAGCACCTGTGTGGCCTGGGCAGGCGTCTCCATGACGGGTAAGGTGACCTGCTGACGTCCCACATAACTAAATCAGAAGCTCATTTATTAGTAAAAGGGGGACCTGTAGGGCCCTGGCCCCTGTTTTGGGTAATTGTTGCCTTGCTTGCTGACCTTGACCTTGATATCCTCCCTATGCTAATTCCCTCCCGTGTTTCAACCTCCTGAATGCTTAAGGTAAGTTCCTTGTCTGTGTATCCTGCATATTGGGCGTTAACAGCTTAGATGCAAGATTGTAAAACATCGATAGCAAACTTCTGCCCTCCAGGGTTCTCCCATTGTGCTGTAAGCCTGTATTTAAGACCTCCTCCCAGCCAGGCGGTGGTGGCACATGCCTTTAATCCCAGCACTCGGGAGACAGAGGCAGGTGGATCTCTGTGAGTTTGAGGCCAGCCTGGGCTACAGAGTGAGTTCCAGGAAAGGCACAAAGCTACACAGCGAAACCCTGTCTTGAAAAAACCATAAATAAATAAATAAATAAATAAATAAATAAATAAATAAATAAATAAATAAATAAATAAATAAATACATGAGTTGCCTGGGGACTGAGTGTGAGCTTTGAGAACACTTAAGCAAATTCAGTGTAAAGCAGCATCACAACCCCACATCTTTTTTTTTTTTTTTTCGTTTTTCGAGACAGGGTTTCTCTGTGTAGCTTTGCGCCTTTCCTGGAACTCGCTTTGGAGACCAGGCTGGCCTTGAACTCACAGAGATCCACCTGCCTCTGCCTCCCGAGTGCTGGGATTAAAGGCGTGCGCCACCACCGCCCGGCATAACCCCACATCTTATTCTGAGGAGGGAGACTGTGAACCACGGGATACAAGCAGACTAGCTACAGTCACAGTGCACATTTCTCCATCAGACGCGTCTTCGCTAGTGATGGATATAAGGACAGGGATGTCAACACTTTGCCAATTTCTTAGATGAAACACTGGTTTCAGTGTGCTTTAAATGTGCATCCTTTTATTTTGAGTGAGAATGAACATAATTCCTTCCCCTTGAGAGAAATTTGCTGATTATCATGTGAGCCACTGGGTGATGATGTCAGCCTGTTTTCCCATGGGGCTATTGTTCTTCTTGGTTGAATTTCTAAGAGCCTGTGTTGAAGAACTTCTTGGAAATGTGGATATTAAAAATACTTCCTCAAATTTTTATTTGTTTTATTATTTCAGTTCTGCTTATACTCTTTTTTCCTCTTTATTGACACGCAAATGTCTTAATGCCTATTTCTTCATGTTGTGACTCCCGGATCGTATCCACATTTGTGGACGCTAGTCTCCTTGGCAGTTTATAAAGATAGCCATCTGTTTGATTCTACTATTTTGATGTTTTATTTTTGACACTTACATTTCTGAATCTATTTGCAGTTTATCTTGGTACATGATGTGTCAGATGGATCCAGTTTTATTTTTGCCCTAATAGCTATCCAATTGTTTCAATATCATTTATTTAAACATTCATTTTTCCATCTGTTGATTAGAGGTGGGTTTTTGTCATGTATCACATTTCTATATGTGTTTTCAGAGCCCAAACTCAACCCTTGAGTTCCACAAACTACTTCTGCAGCATTTATTTGTGCATCCAATAAACTGTTTGCTCTTGGGCCACATTTCTTCCACCAAATGCTGATTATAGACTGGGGAAATCGCTCAGTCAGTAAAACATTTGCCTTGCAAGGATGAGGACCCAAGTTTGATGCCTAGAATCCACTTTTTAAAAGGCAGGCATAATGGCATACATTTGTAATCCCAGCACTGAGACTGCAGAGACAGACAGCTTTCCCAGGCCTCACTGGCCAGCCAACCCAGCTGAATTGGCAACTTCCAGGTCAATGAGAGACTTTCTCTCAAAAAAAATATTCCAAGTGAGTGGAACCTGAGAAATGACACCCAAAGTTTACCTCTGTCCTCCATACACATGTGCATATGTGTTTGCACATGCAAAAATGCTAATTCTATTTTTAAATATTTATTTTATTCTTATTTAGGGGGTGTGTGTGTGTGTGTGTGTGTGTGTGTGTGTGTGTGTGTGTGTGTGCCATGCAGGTGCCTTCAGAGGCCAGAAGAGGATCTCCTGTAGCAGGAGTTACAGACAGAGCCATCCAGTGTGGGCCATAGGAACCAAACTGGTCTTCTTAAGAGCTATTTAGGAGGCCCCCAGGCAGTGGGACTGGGGCCTGTCCTTAATGCATGAGCTGGCTTTTTGGAACCTAGGGCCTATGCTGAGACATTTTGCTCAGCTTTGGTGTAGGGAGGAGGGGACTGGACCTGCCTCAACTGAATCTACCAGGCTGAGCTGAATCCCCAGGGGAGACCTTGCCTTGGAGGAGGTGGGAATGGGGCGTGGACTGGGGGGGAAGGCTGGTGGGTGGGAGGACAGGGGAATCCATGGCTGATATGTAAAATTAAATCAATTATAAAATAAAATAATAATTAAAAAAAGAGCAGCAAGCACTTTTAACTGCTGAACCATCTCTTCAGTACCCCCAATACTAATTCTCTTTCACTTCATTTTTTAACCTTTCCATACATTTATCATATTCCCCATATTAATAAGGAGTAGGACTGAACAAACACCTAAGAAGTCAAAAAAGAGACAGAAACAAGACAAAAGTTTATCAGTAAGAATGTAGAATATTCCTGGCTGATACTAGGAACTCATGGGCCTTTCTGTCCCACCAACCCTCAAGAGTGGCTTCCAATGTCAAGGTTGCTTTATAGCTCAAGGTTGTTAAGGGGATCTAGTCCTATAAATACATTCTGAGCAAGAAGGAGCAGAAGAGGAAGGGAAAGACAATGTTCTTAAGCTCTAACTCAAATTTCTCACCTACATTGCATTAGCCAACCACATATCTCTGAGAGACAAGGAAGTTGTTGTAGGGACTCTTCCTGTAAGCATAATAAGATGCCATCTTGGGCTTTTTTGTGGCCATGGCAACTTGAGCAGAACAAGACAGTGGTACCAGGTCTATGACAATGATGATGGTGATGAAGCTATTGACCCTTCTACTGAAGGTTAGGAGATCCTCACCTGGGATTTCGGCTGTTATGCCCTCCCCCAGCTGCAAGTGATCTTGGGAGATGCTGCAGTATGGAAGTAAAGGTTGACTAAAGGTGGGACTCTGTGGTGCAGCTTCTATGAGGCTACCATCCGTGGTGGGGTGGGATTTGGCAGTGGTGAAGCTGTTTGGGGGGTGTCACTCACCCACATAAGTATGACATCATCCATGTCCTGTAAAGTCCAATAAACCCATTGAGATCACCTAGTGAAATTGTGCTTTGGTCCCTGGTGCCCACCTGGGGTGATTGGCCACTCACAACAGAAGTATCCCAGGAACTAAGGGTTCCTATGCTGTGACAGGACACACACCTAGCAGGGCATAAGGTTGCCCCCAGGTTCTGAAGTAGAAAGAAACAAGTTGTGTTCTTTGCTATGTTTCTCACAGGCAGACTGTAAATGATTTGAAAGCAAAGATATTCTGGGAAATTTACATGACCCATGAGACCTAGAACAGTGTGTGTGTGTGAAGGCAATGGAGCACCCAAAATAAACATTTACTAATTTGATTAAATTTATCTTTCACTTAAATTACATGTTTAAACATAGGACACAGAATAGAACTCAGGAAATGTTGTTGTTGTGTCTCCCATAAAATACATCATTTGCTTTAATGTTCAATTCAAGCTTTGGACATAATGTACTAACACATTTGGCTTTGCCTCCTGTACTCTTTCTACCATATCTTATAGCCTCATTTAAATAATCTCATGCACATATTTTAGAGTAAAAAACATACATCTCTCTTTCCAGACCAGGAAGCTGTAAGAATCCAAATTTAATATCAAGTACATCAATATAAGATTATATTTATAGAAAAAAATTATTCTTAGTACCCAAAACAAGTGTTCTTATTTAGCAAATAAGATGTAGTATCATCAGCAAGTATTTGGAATAATTAATTACACAGTTTAGAAATATTAATATTCATTTAAAAATATTTATGATTCTCTAATCAGAGCAGTAACATATTTCTTAAAAACTCAGCATATTAGAGACTGGGGAAATGGCTCAGCAGTTTTAGCTCTTGGCAAGCACGGAGACCAGAGTTTGGATTCCCCAGAACCCAAGTAAATTCAAGGTGGGCATGGTGGCCAACCTGCCGTTTCAGCTTCAGAAGGTGGAAACGGGAGTCCTAAAGCGAGGCAGCTGGGGAGACTGGCTGTGTTGGTGAACACTGATTGATTTAGAGACTCTGCCTCACTGTATAGAGGGGAAGAAGGGTCAGAGTGGTTCCTGCCACTGAGGAAGAAGAGGCAAATGAACACTGGCTTAGCTTGCCTTTTCCTTTTCCTTTTTACTCAGCCTGGGATTGCTGTCTCTTGTCCACAGAGGCCTTCCATGCTCAGCTCAACCTCTCTGGGAAGATCCTCACAGACATGTCCAGAAGTGCGTCTCTTAGGTGATACTAAATCGGGTAAATGGACCGTGAAGATTAACCTCTATGGTCACTTTGATTAATAACCATAATTTTCTATTAATAGTTACCCGTTAAAAGCTACACACAAGGCTGAAGAGACAGCCCGGCAGCTGAGGAGCCCTGCTGCTCTTCCAGGGGACCTGAGTCTGGTTATCAGCACCCAAGTTAGGTGACTCGAAACCACTGTGACTCCAACTCCAGGGCACTGATGCCCTCTTCTGGCTTCCATGGGCACTCACACACATGTGCACACTCACACCCACACACATAAATAAATATTTAAATATTTAAAATATATGAATAGGTTTACAATTTTACATAGATATGTTGGCTTATTAAATGATTATGAGACTGATTTATTCATTATTATCTATTGACAGACATAAATAAAACTAAATAAAAAGTTCTAGTTATTTAGTTATTTTGCTTTTTTTCTCTTTTGGTTTTTCAAGACAGAGTCTCTCTGTATGTGGTGTTCATGTTGTGAA
Source organism: Peromyscus californicus insignis (assembly GCF_007827085.1). Taxonomy (NCBI): domain Eukaryota; kingdom Metazoa; phylum Chordata; class Mammalia; order Rodentia; family Cricetidae; genus Peromyscus; species Peromyscus californicus. The sequence goes on along the minus strand of NW_026294617.1, from coordinate 7,362,506 downwards.
ATGGCACATGAGAGGCCTTGGTGGATTTGGACCAAGGTGCCCCACAGCAGATGAGGCATGCCGTGCAGACTCGGTGAGCAGCGGCATGGCATGGTGGAAAGTTACTCACACCATGCAGGCACGGCATCCATGCTGGAAGTTTATTAAAGGGGGAGGGGAGAGGGAGAGAGAAAGAGAGAGAAAAGGAGAGAAAGGAAAGCCAGCCGAGGTGCTCACAGCCTTGTGGAGAGAGAGGGAGAGGGGAAGAAGGAGGGGGAGGGGTTTTTTCTTTAGAGGGCTTTTGCGTAAAATGACATCAGGATGCTGGGTGGCCCCAAGGGGCAGTTCAGAATGCTAACATTCTTCCGTTTTGAATACTATAAAAAGGTGAGTTGTGGATAGCGATGGGGGAGAATGGGCACACCAAATCCCAGCAGAAACCCAAGGTCTCACGATGTCCCCATCTGGATATGGCAATGCTGACCTCTGGGCAAGATGTCCCAATGAGACATCTGCCACCAGGACCTGGCCCAGACTGGACAAACAGCAGGACGTCAGAGAATTGATTGCACCCCTTTTGTTTAGACAAGTAAGATCAGTCTTCTCCATGTTCCTCTTCTAGGGAAGAAACTCTCACGTTATGGCTCTAGTGACCAAAGACTGATATTCTTCTGATACTTGTGCCTCCAACAATGCGGAGCCCTGGGTATGGCTGACTGGGTATGGTCTGGTCCCTATCATTTTTAGTAGATTCGAAAGCTACTTGGTCTTCACTCAGATACGATTTATCCTTCTCAGATATCTGATTCCATTTGAGGACCAGGCTGCCTTCTCAGTTCTCTATATAAAATTCACAGATCTCCCTCTTCTCAGGCTACTGTTAGGTCTAGACACAATTTACCTTGTTACCAGATCAGATAAACTCACAGAACAGACTTCAATGTAACTTTTTACTATTGACTGCTCTCAGTATCCCCTGGTGAATTAGATAAAAAAGAAACAGTTTTAAGGTTTGTTTATATGAAGATAGAAAAGCTGTCTCACTTCTGTTCACTTACATATCCTTCTCAGATCTGATGATGTTTAGGGAAGCCTCCCTCCTCCTTCTTCATTCACTCAACCACTTCCTTTCAGTAAATTTCCTCTGGTTATAGATTTAAAGATATGTTTCATTGGGCTGAATCCAGGAAATTTTCATACCTTTTAACCCAAAGCCATAGCTTTTGCTATGACACCAAGATGTAGGTCTGTTCCAGTTGTTTTGCAGACACTTATAGGTCCCTGCACAGATTCACCCCTCCTGCCAGACTCCTGCCAAGGCCAGACCCTCAGAGGCCCTCCAGATACACCACCAGCTGCTGTACCAACTGAGGATAACAACCGGGTGGATACTGGCAGGATGGATGGAAGAATTTCCCACCTCCAGAGAAACCGCAGATGTGATGGCTCCTGCACTCCTAAAGAACACATCATCCCTCAATTCACTGCTGATACCTCCTCTCCAGGCTCAAGAGGGAACATACCCAGCAACCAGAACCTGGTTTTCCAAGATGTCCCAATAAAGGGCGTATCCTCTCTCGTGTATCACTCATTCACTCTTGCCTCTTCTCTGTTCCAGTCTTTCTGGTAGTTATCATTCTTCCCATGGCTAGTCCTGCTCATGAGGCCAATGATAACAACCTATGTTTTTCCCTAGCCTTCTCAGCTCCCTCAAGGGGTCTCCAGGATGACAGCTAACTGAATATTTCTTCACTCACACCTCTCACTGTGCATAACTCCCAACTTCCCCCTCCCCACTTTGCTTGAAAGTCAGCAGGAAGCAGTCTCGAGAATTTGGCACCTCATCCCCCACACACACACACTTGCTATCCATAACTCACCTTTTTATAATGATCAAAAACGGAGGAATGTTGGCATTCTGGCCTGCCCCTTGGGGACCGCCCTGCATCCTAAGTAAAGCTGTGGTGGTGTTGTGTTCCCCAAAATATTGTGCACCTTAATAAACTTATCTGGGGCCAGAGAACAAGACAGCCACTAGATACAGAGGCTAGAAAATGGTGGCACTCACGCCTTTAATCCTAGCATTCCAGAGGCAGAAATCCCTCTGGATCTCTGTGAGTTCAAGGCCACATTGGAAACAGCCAGACATGGTGACTCATGCCTTTAATCCCAGAAAGTGAGCCTTTAGTCCCAGGGAGTGATGGCAAAGAGCAGAAAGATATATAAGGCGTGAGGATCAGAAACTAGCAGCATTTGGCTGGTTAAACTTTTGACTGGTTAAGCTTTTAGGCTTCTAGCAGCAGTTCAGCTGAGAGGCATCCAGTCTGAGGAAATAGGATCAACTGAGGAATTGGCAAGGTGAGGTAGCTGTGGCTTGTTCTGCTTCTCTGATCTTCCAGCATTCACCCCAATAACTGCCCTCAGGATTGATTTTATTAATAAGACCTTTTAAGATTCCTGCTACATAAAACTGCCTTTAAGAGGAAAAAATTCTCCCACTCCATCTTCTTCCCCTTTTTGCTCCTTCTCTTCACAAGGCTGCATGCATCTCTGCCTTCCTTTCTTTCCCTTTCTCTTTCATTCTCTCCATTCTCCTTTAAAGAACTTTGCACGTGGATGCCATGTCTGCATGATGTGAGTGACTTTCCACGGCTCCATGCTGCAGCCCGCCATGATGTCTGCATGGTGTGTCTCCTCACTCACCGGGGCACCTTGGCTCAACCCACCAAGCCCCCACACACACGTACGCCATATCATAATATGTAGCCCTGACTGTTCTGAAACTCACTCTGTAGGCCAGACTGGCCTTGAACTCACAGAGATCTGCCTGCCTCTGCCTCCCCAGTGCTGGGATTAAAGGTGTGTGCCACCTTTATCCATGCATCGCCATGTGAAGGTGTGCACACACACAGGTGCACGTACCCTCTTCCGTCTTGTTCCAGTGCAACCATACTGTGAATTCAGGCCAGAGTCACTCTTAACGCTATATACCATTGTAAGTCTCAGTGCACCCGGATGACATAGTCTAAAGTGGTACCGTTTTCCTTTCCTAAAATACTTTTTCTTTTCTTTGGCATTAAAACAACCTCCTTGGATGGTTTGCATGATTTCTCAGTAATTCAGTAATCTTAGTGAATTCTCTTCTGTGTATTCCTCATGCTACATTAAGAATTTGACATATCAGGTCAGGGATTGGCTCAGGGGGTGAAAACACAACCTAATGACCTGATTTTAGTTGTTGGGTCCCAGATGGTGGAAGGAGAGAACTGGCTCACAGGAATTGTCCCCTGACTTCCACTTGTGTGCCCTGGCACATGCATATGGACACACACACACACACACACACACACACACACACACACACACACACGAAAGAATGGATGAGTGAACAAAGGATAATAAATAATAAACAAATAAGAATGTGCTGCTTTGTGGGACAGCCGCCTCCTCCCCCCTCTTCACAAACACCTCTTACATAGGCACTTCCTCTGAATGGCGATTTTACTGAGCTCTTTTTCTCTTTGAGTCTCCTTCTTTCTTGGTTTGCCTTCTGTGAGGAAGGACACATTCGTTAACACCTTCCTGAGCAAAGACATACGGAAGACGGGGCTTTGAGGCTTTCTGGTCCTCACCTTCTTTATGAGAGCAGTGTACTGAGCCAAGCATCTGCTTGCTTGTTCTTAAATCATCTGTGTCCTTTTGGAATGCTGTAACAGAACCACGGACAAGGTGGCTTTACAGATAACAGAAATTCATTTCTCACATCTACGGATGCTGTGAATTCCCAGACCAAGGCACATGTGATGTCAGGTGAGGTCTACCGTCTCATCCAAAGCTGTGTTCTCGCTGCGCCCTCAATAGCAGAAAGGGGCAGGGAAGCCGGCTCTTTGGGTCCCCTTCAAAGAACTCTGCCTCATTCGTGTCTCTCAGACTGTCTCTCAGACTCAAGCTATTTGTTAATTGTATAAATGGGGTGGTTAAAAAAATCTATAACAGTTACAGAATTTTAGTTTAAACATCATTTTCCCTAGAGAATTTCTTCCCCCTCCTATGTCCCTATGGCTGACATAGAACCCATTATACTGCCCTTTCTGGCTTCAAATGCACAATTTTCCTGTCTCAACCTCCTAAATGCTGGGATTATAGGTGTTTGCCTATATAGGTGACACCTATATATGTCAGCTCTCCCCCAACATAATTTCAAAGGAATTGTTCCATGGGATTTATCAGTGAAAATATGAAAATTTAAACAAAGTAGCCAGGGAAGGTGATTTTTCTGTAAAGCCTTGAAGGATATGTGAATACTGGGGTGAGGGCGGTTATTTGCAGGCCAGGCAAAACAAATGCAGAGACTGTGTGTGTGTGTGGTGGGGGGGGGGGGGGGGGTTGTACTAGGCCAGCCTGGCTAAGCTGCTTTTCAGACAGCTGCCTCCTCATGTGGCCTTGCACAGGTTTGGAAAGGAGAAATTTGTTCAAAATTGGTGATGTTCACATGAAGTAGCAGTCATTTTTGTTCAAAAAGTTCCTGAGATTGGTGATATACACAGTCACTAAAGATCTGTGGGGCCAACTCTGTCGAGCCAGCAGCCAGGTCCTTTGAAATGACCTCCTTCAGTTTCTCTGGCTGCCGAGCCAGGCTCACATTTGGCTTCACAAGGAAAGGCACCAGCTTCTACAGCCCGAGACTCGAGTCAGGAGAGATGTGAGACCACCATTCGCTCTGAAGAAAAGACTTTGGGTTCCAGTGTGCCATTGATTCCAGCTCCTCATCAAAGGCTCCGTGTTACATTTTATATCCTCCACTTTATATCTGTCTACTCTTTATAACTTCCTACCCTGCTGACTTTAGAGTTAACACCATGGATAAAAAGCAAAGCTGTTTGTAAACTGGATTGTATGGCAATGACCTCAGCTTCATAAAGCTTAACACCAAAATTGCATTTCCTACTCCGTATCACCACTAGTAAGTGCTTCTGCGATCAAGCCTGACAACACGGAGGAAAGTGATGGAAAAGGAGTAAGAAATCCAGCAAAGTCTCAGTGGAGTGACCAACGGGAGAATGACAAGGAGCTGAGACGAGAGAAGTGATGGGAGCACACGGGCTTTGATGGCCATAGCTACGATTTTATTTTCCTCTTACTGATATGGAAAGTTACTGGATGGTAACGGAAATGATGATCTGACTTACACTGTAGCGATTTAGTTCTGGTGGTCACTTAGAGAGACGGAAAGGGTAGAGGCATGGAGGCTTCTTAAAGAAGCAATTTAAAAAGTTGAGGCAAGATGTTATGGTGATAAGAGGCATTGAGGACTTACTTCAGGATAGTGTCATGGAAGTGATGAAGAAAGTCACCAATGTTTGTACTTTTGAAGGGTAGAACCGGTGTGCTATGTATGTCCCAGCTATGTGAGACTTGGCCTTTGCAACAAAGGATGAACTCGCCATTAATATGGAAAGTGGGAAAGAGCTTACTTTCAGAGGTACTAAATTAGAGTCTTAGAAAGAGAACTTGGGGAGGCAGCTGGTTATACTGGTATGGAGGTCAAAGCTAGAGATTGAACCTTGAACCAGGGAGTGGTCAGCTGTGGATATGTATGTCAGGATGCCAATCTAGGTGACTGAGCAAGTGGGTATGGCTGGAAAAGAAAAGGGACCCAAAGGCCTTGAGATGTGAAGCCTACTCACCCCTACAGTTCAGATAAAGAACACAAGCACCCAGTGGAGTGGAACCAATGCCAGAGAGTGTGATGTGCTCAAGCACAGCACAGGAAGGAGAGCAGAGTCACATCTACCAGGCGGTATACCAAGAGCAGACTGGGTGCGGGGCATTTACCCACCAACCCCACTGTTCCCCAGAGTTTTCTTGAGTGTGAGCAGCAGGAAATATTAGAAGGATTTAGATTGTGGAGATAAACAGATAGAAAATACAGGATAGCCTTGAGAGGACCTGGAGCCTATTCCAAGGAGCCCCAACTGTCTCTGCCCCAGGGTATTTATGGAAACGCCAAGGGGTAGAGCAAAAGACCACCCCCCCCAGCACAGCCAAGTGCAGACCATCTCAGACACCTGCACTCAGGCCCGTGGTCCAATCATCCTCTCTATGAGGACCTGCTGGGTAAAGTCACGAGGAACCTGAAAACGGGCTCCCATGATTGGGTGATGTCTGACTGATCTGCAGCAGAGCCCACCTGAAGTCAGACCAGATCCTGCTCTGGGTCAGTAAGATGCACAGTAACCTTCACGGCTATGTGGAGATAGTTACTGATGATTGTGGTGGCATGTTGGAAGTTAACCTCATTTCAAGTGAACATAGAACCAGACAATTTGAAGACTGAGCACTAACAACAGTGGGGTAGTAACTACAGAATGGTGTAGAGTTGTGGCAGAAATTGATGGTGAGACAGATGGCGATGGCTACAGTGGTATTCTTACAGGGTGATGTGGCCTAAGGCACAGGAGAAGAAGGGCTCTGTGGGCACAGGCACAGGAGTACGGCACAAATAGCACATTGGGTTTGTGGGAATTCTCTCTGGTGGCTTCTGTTCTCTTAGCAGTACAGGAAGCTGAGGCTGTGTCCAGGAATTTAGAGGATAAAAGCACTGTAAAACAGCGGGGAGGCAGCGGGTGATGCTATCTAATTACTCAGCAGCAGAAAGACCCACCTGAAGTTAATGATCATGAATTTAAAATCACACCAATTAGTAGGACTGTCTTTTTGTTTTTATGTTCAGATGTGGAAATGGAGAGGAAGGGACATATAACGGGTTGTAATTTCACTCAAACAGACAACAGAGTGTAAGAGGGGCACAGACGTGAAAGATCTATCCAAGGGATTAATTAGAATTCTTGCCCACTGAGTTTAAACTGGAGGCTAGAGGAGAGGCCATTGAGTTTAAGACGGAGGATGGAGGAGAGGACATGGAAGGTGAGGAGCAGATGAGAGATGCCGAGGTTGAGGATTTTCACTTTGCTTCTGATGGTCCCTGCATCTCCAGATGAACCTTGGAGTCTGTTCTTTTCCCATTCATGTAGTTTGATGCTCTTTGATGTTCAAGCAGTGAGTGTCCTTTCATACCAGGAAGGTTTGTTGAATTATGTGTTTGGTATTTGCCCTTCTCTCTACTTTCTCTCTTCTCTCTTTTGAAACATCTTGTTCATATATTGGACCTTTAATTTCAAAGGTTGATTAGAAGGCAGCTTTGGGGTGGAGCATCTCCAGTGGATCTTCACTTTCTGATAACCCATGTGCATGTGTGCACATACACACACACACACACACACACACACACACACACACACACACACACGCGCGCAACATGTATATACTTACATGCATGCATCATAACATATATTAATAATAATAAAGTTAAAAATAATAAATAAAATTAAAAAATAAAGACAATTTTTAATGAGGAAGAATGGTGTTATCGTTACCTTTCTGTTTTCTATGGCAAGATAGCAGACAAAATCAACTTAAAGAACTTACAGTTTCTGATGGAATACAGTGTGGAAGGGGAGCTGGACTGGTGGAACAACTCTGCCTTCACTCTCCATCTATGCCACCTCTTCCCACAAAATCTACCGACACTCTGGGCTCTTCTCACCCCACCTCTGTCTCCAGCCCTTCACTAAATTCTTGCTCAAGTCATCAGATCTCAGGACACTAATATTTTTTACCCCTCACACAGTGATTCTTAGCTTGATTTTGGTGACATAGCACTGTTTTTACATTCACTTTTCACTTTTCTCATGAATCCTCTCTCTTTTTAAAGGCTTATTTATTTTTTATAGTAATGGTCAAGCCCAGGAGCTTGCAAATGCTAAGGAAGCTCTCTGGCACTGAGCTACACCCCCAGCTATGATTTCCTTAAAACATCCAATCTTTAAGTGTTAGACTTCTTTGATTTTAAGGATTTTTTAAATTATGTGTACACGTGTGTATGGAGCATTAATCTAATTAATCTTTCTCAATAAAAAATCAGGAGTCAAACATTGGGTAAGAATCTGAAAGATGAGAGAACAAGGAGCAGCTGCCAGTTGCTTCCTCCCTCTCTCATTCCTCCATCCAAAAGGGCTGAGATCTCTCTCAGTTCCTTCCTGTCTCCTTGTAAGGAACACATGTAAGGCCTAGGGTGAACAACCCTGGTCAGGAGTGATAAGCAATAGAATGATGTAAGTAAACCACAAATGGAGTAGTGATAAGCTATAAGCTATGTGTGGAAGTAGGGATAAGACTAGAAACCTAGCCAGGAAAGAATATAAAAGATGAAGCCTCAGACCCGACCAACAGAGCTCGTCAGGCCCTCGCGCGAGACGACTCTCCTCCGCCAGAGACGTGAGATCCTGTCCCCAGGGCAGACGTGGCTGACCTGAGGAAGGCTGACCCAAGATCCAGAGGAACAGACGTGGCGAGTCCGGACCTGTATACCCGGAGAGGTACTCCTGCTTCCATTTGGAAGACAGGATGAATATTGCTTATAATCTTACTGTGTGAATAAATGAGTGTTATACCAAGTCTGAATCAAGAGTGATTATTCCTCCCCCATAACTGGGGTATGTGCTCGCTACAGTTGGCGTAGTCGGCAGGATTTTGGGCTTAAAGCCTCCTTGACCACTGAGCACTGAGGAATGTAAAATAAGTAATACAAAAGAATTGGCTATTACAGGAAACCAAATAAACTAGCAAGTGACCTCAAAGCCGCTCTGAGAAATCAACTCCTCGAAGTCAACTCTGAGGACCTACTAAAGGTCCAAGGAGGAAGAACTGGTAGGAGAGACAGAATGCAAACAAACCATGGAACCCGATCAGAAGGTTGACAGGAAGGAAAAATATCCCATGGAGAGAGACACAGAGCAACCCATGGAGACAGACATACCAACCAAAACCTTTTTTAGGCAATCGAAATTTCAAACCAAATTTCAGACCAAAATTTTTCAATCAGAACAACCACAGGCCCCCAAGAGCAGGACCCCCCAGACGCTACATACCAAGACGGACTTGATCAACCCGGCTGGTAGACCATTCGTAGCTATACCTATAATAACTAACAAAGGGCCGAGAATAGTAAAATGGCTAATAG